>NW_019384691.1:0-4134 GCF_000671375.1 Centruroides sculpturatus | reverse complement strand
CAAACTAAACAACAGAGCCTTAGTAGTAATGCAAACTAAACAGCAGAGCCTTAGTAGTAATGTACAGTACAATACAAACTAAACAGCAGAGCCTTAGTAGTAATGCAAACTAAACAGCAGAGCCTTAGTAGTAATGCAAACTAAACAGCAGAGCCTTAGTAGTAATACAAACTAAACAACAGAGCCTTAGTAGTAATGCAAACTAAACAGCAGAGCCTTAGTAGTAATGTACAGTACAATACAAACTAAACAGCAGAGCCTTAGTAGTAATGCAAACTAAACAGCAGAGCCTTAGTAGTAATGCAAACTAAACAGCAGAGCCTTAGTAACAATGCAAATATATATAATGGTGCTAATTTTATATATATTTTTTGGATAAGGTGCAGAAATTTCAAGGAAATGCAAAGTTTTATGTCAATCATCAAGCTCAGGAACGAGTGTACCAAGATTTATTATTACAGATGCGGGAATTTTGTACTTAAATTGATGTATTTAATATAAATAAAGCATGATTTATTTATTTTAAATAAATTAATGCAAAAATATATGTTATACGAACGTTAAATTTCATAATTTGCGCATTCTTAGATTCACTTGGAAACAGTTTCTACCGATTTAACATAATTAACTTTGAATTAATTAACATTAAACCGATTAATTACTTATTAAAGTTTACAATTTTAATTTAATTTTTTTTTTTTTTTGGTCTGCTTTCTGCGAAAAGTACAATGACAAAGAAACGTGCCTCGATCTTCATTTATAGCGTGGTGCCATCTGTTGATGGATAATAATTTTTTTTTTAAATTAAAATATAAAAATACAATATTATAATTATTTACAACTTTTATAAATAAAAATTACATTTATATAAAAAAATATATTTTTTAAATACAATAAATTAAATTTATTTTTATATTTCTTATCAGACGATTTGCATCACGAGTCACGAGAGTAAATTATATTATATTGCTTTTTATTGGATAATAAAAACAGCATTTTTTTTAAAAAAAATTTATAGGCATATAATTAATACCATATATTAAATTATTAAATTTATAAATTATAAATTTTATATGGTCGGTACAATTTTTAATACAGTAGAATCTTACTTTCCATCCTCCATCTTGATTGCTTTGAATTTCAGTTTACATTCTCCAATTGCATTACTTGAATTTAAAAATTACACTTTAATGTCAAATTATCAATATAAAGGTCAAAAAATAGATTTTCTTCGAGATAATTCTATAATAATATAATTTTTTTTTTATCAGCCATTTCCATTGAAAATGGTCATTGCTCTCTTGAAGACAGGTCCTTGAAAGATGGAATTGCCAACATAATGATAATCTCTCGCCTATTCTACTGATAATACGGGATTTAATTCTTAGAATTGTACTTGTTTCTTCAATAAGAGGCCAGAGATTTTCTTAAAATAGCCATTAATTTACTTAATTTCACACGAATCAATCCACAAATATCCATCATCGTATACCACCATGATGGATATTTTTTTTTCCTCTTCGTAATTTAGTGATTGCTTACTAAGATTTATGAGGGTAAGAAAAAAATAAATAAATAAACATTTAACTAGATATAATTCTTTATTTAATAAAAAAGTCAATAAGAAAGTTGTGTTACTTAGTTATAAAACGGGTAAGGCGATCTGAAGAATCGAAATCTAAAAATTGACAGATAACTCAATCAAAGTATAACTGTTACAATCCCCTATTAGAGTGGAAAATAAGGAACTTTATTATTCCTCCGACCCACCACTGAGTAATTTTTTTTTGACAGATATAATCCAGAGACGAAAGAAAATATTTCAGTCTTGTAAGGGAGACGGGACTTAATATTTATTTACTTTTTCCACCGCCGAGGAATAAACTAACAAGTAGATTTTATACAAGTCTCACAATGACACTCACTGTATTCTCCCTATGTTTAGCAATTAGAAGGTCTTATACCGTGTTCTAGTCTTGTAATATTATACCATCCTCGGTACTAAACAATGCAATTAAAGAATGCCGCGGATTGCTGAAATCCTTGCTTGATTTTTTTTACCCCCCTTTAATTGCATCTCTCTTAATCGATCTTTTAACTTGTTAACTGAATTAAGCCGTGCCATTATTGTTCTTTTTTTTTTTTAATTTAATATATTTTTATCTGTGATTTAAATATGTTACAAAGGTATAACAATGAGTAATGTATGTATAACTGTATTAGAGTGCATACAAGTAAATATATTTTTAAATATACAATAGTATAAATACTGTAGTGTCTGTAGTATTGATATAAATACAATATAATACACAGTTTTATTACATTTTCTATAGAGTAATATGCCAGATTTAGACTTATATACAACATATAAAAAAGCCCTTCTCCATCAATATAGGGAGGGAGCTTGGGCCTCATACTACAGATTTAGCTTAAGGACTTCGACTAAATCCTTACAGTACGAGGTTCTAAGCTGTTGCTTATGACAGATTTTGCTTAAAAAGTAAGCTTAATAATTACTAAAATAGTATGAATATAAAGCATACAAGTATAATATAAAAGGGCACAGATCTTCATAAATATATATTTATATATTGTAAATGTTAGGTTCAGGTTAAACCTCCCAGCAAATTTTCTCTAAAATGGAACAAAATGGCGAATTTTTGTATAAATTTAAATTCATAAAAAAAGAACCCTGGTGTAAAAAAATAAAACAGAACCGCATCGAAATTGATCAATTTTTCAAATTAAAGATTTACGCAAGTCGCCTTACTTATGTGCAATAAACCACATGTTGGAGTGTATATATAAATGTGTATATATATATTTAGGGTGTCAGATGGCAGAGGTATAGAATGGCACTCTTTGTAAGTAGTGTAATAGGGGAAAAAATTGGATCCGCTAGAGGGCGCTATCAGCGACTAATTATGCTTTCAGTTGCCTTCTTTCCTTCCTTTTTTTTCCTTTTTTTTTCCTCCTCCGTTTCTTCCGTCACAGCGGGGGGATGGTTTTTTTCTTGTGTTGCTGTGTAATAGCACTTAAGGCCGGTGGCGGCGTTTACATCGATTCAGGTTGGATTACCGTATCCGGCGACGTTTAGCTTACAACACAAGACTTATAACCTGTCGAGTGGATCCTGTAGTTATTTTGGTAACACCCGGGCAAGGACGTGCGATTGCTCTTTATACAATTGACACTGACAGGATTGTTATATGAGCGTGACAATCGGCCTTTGGGAGAGGGCCGTCTCCCTTGAACACATGACGAGTGTTCGAGATCTTCAATTGGCATTGGAACAGAAGGAAAGAGAGGTGAGGCAGAAGGATCTGAGAATCGACAGTTTGGAAATGGAAATAAGAGCAAAGAATATGTTCATTAAACAACTGCAAGCTGAATTGGAAAAGTTTCGCATGGCGATGAAACCTTTGGCACACAGACTGGTGACGAAGGAGGTGCCATTCCCCGTTTCCGTCAATGGTGAATGGGATTATGTTAAAAATTCTGCACCTGAGTTCAGATCCAAAAGGCTAGCTATATCGGCCGAACCAACTGCCGAAAGATTACCTAGTGTCTGTTTAAATAAGATACCAAAGAGTGCTAAGTGAGTATTTACTTAATTGTAATTATCATTTGTAAAAGTTAATGATTCATTAAAGAGTTTTAAACTCGTCACAACTCTCTTAAACTTCACACGTTTATTACTGTCTTCTTTATTTTGTAATTGATTAAATTAACTGGGCAATAAAAGTTTTATTTGTTATTATTATTATTTTATTTTTTAATGTTAATCTCTTTGAAGGTTCTTATTCTGGATGTATTTTTAAAACAAATTGAGTAATTATAATTGTAATTATTTGTTATCTTAAGCTCAAATTCTGTAAAACGAGACCACCCACTCTGTATTGGCACGTGTTGTGGAAGAGGGTCTTTAAGTTTTAAACGTATGGACACGTGTGGATGGTAACACGACACACTCCACCCAGGTCATAGGTCGCGTTGTATTCTCCACCCTCATTATCTTGTCATCAGCTATTCTCCCTTTACTCTTTACTGTATTATAAAATACTTTTTTTTTTTTAAACAAAAATTAACACCTTATAACTATAAATTGAAAGTAAAATTTTAAACAATTGCTAA